>NC_066879.1:12154031-12156531 GCF_022985175.1 Labeo rohita | reverse complement strand
GGTTAGGGTTAGGGTTGATTTAGGGGGGGTTAGGGTTAGGGTTAGGGTTAGGGTTAGGGTTAGGGTTAGGGTTAGGTTCCCTTTAGGGGTTATGGGTTAGGGGTTAGGGTTAGGGTTAGGGTTAGGGTTAAAAAAGGGATAAAAGGGATAGGGTTAGGGTTAGGGTTTTTAAAGTTTTAGGTTAGGGTTAGGGTTAGGGTTAGGGTTCAAGGGTTAGGGTTAGGGTTAGGGTTAGGGTTACAGGGTTAGGTTAGGGTTAGGGCTAGGGTTAGGGCTAGGGCTAGGGCTAGGGTTAGGGTTAGGGTTAGGGCCAGGTTAGGGTACAGGTTAGGGTTAGGGTTAGGGTTAGGGTTAGGGTTAGGGTTAGGGTTAGGGTTAGGGTTATTACAAGGGTTCCCCCAGGGTTAGGGTTAGGAAGGTTTGGGTTAGGGGAGGGTTAGGTTAGTGGTTAGGCCGACGCATGTCTGGTTATACCAAGGAAGCCTTTATCTATCTCCCATTCCAGGAGTTAGCCTTAGGGTTAGGCATGGGGTTAAGGTTGGGGAAGACCAGGGTTTCGGTTTTGGTTAGATTTAGGGTTAGGGTTAGGGTTAGGGTTAGATCTGAACATCAATCGGGTCTGGCGCAGGGTTTTTGACTAAACTTACTCCCGGACCAGGAGGGTTCAGGCAGTAGGGTTAGGAAAGTCACCGCCCGATAATCCTGATCAGGCATTGCATTAGGGTCAGCGAGTGCTGTTTAAGGTTTCAAAGGGTTGACTGGAGTTAGGGTTAGGCTTAGGGTTAGTAGGTTAGGGTTAGGGTTAGGGTTTAGGGTTAGGTTAGGGTTAGGGTTAGGGTTAGGGTTAGGGTTAGGGTAGGGTTAGGGTTAGGGTTAGGGTTAGGGTTAGGGTTAGGGTTAGGGTTTAGTTAGGGTTAGGGTTAGGGTTAGGGTTAGGGTTAGGTTAGGGTTAGGGTTAGGGTTAGGGTTAGGGTTAGGGTTAGGGTTAGGTTAGGGTTAGGGTTAGGGTTAGGGTTAGGGTTAGGGTTAGGGTTAGGGTTAGGGTTAGGGTTAGGTTAGGGTTAGGGTTAGGGTTAGGGTTAGGGTTAGGGTTAGGGTTAGGGTTAGGGTTAGGGTTAGGGTTAGGGTTAGGGTTAGGGTTAGGGTTAGGGTTAGGGTTAGGATGGTTAGGGTTAGGCCAGGGTTAGGGTTCCAGGGTTAGGGTTAGGGTTAGGGTTAGGGTTAGGGTTAGGGGTTAGGGTTAGGGTTAGGGTTAGGGTTAGGGTTAGGGGTTAGGGTTAGGGTTCTGTTAGGGCTTTAGGGTTAGGGTTATCAGGGTTAGGGTTAGGGTTAGGGTTAGGGTTATTGTTAGGGTTAGGGTTAGGGTTAGGGTTAGGGTTGGACTTATCTTAGGGTTAGGGTTAGGGTTAGGTTTTAGGGTTAGGGTTAGGGTTAGGGTTAGGGTTAGGGTTAGGGTTAGGGTTAGGGTTAGGGTTAGGGTTAGGGTTAGGGTTAGGGTTAGGGTTAGGGTTAGGGTTAGGGTTAGGTTATAGGGATAAATGCGAAGAGTGCTACCCCCTGAAGTGCTAGGGTTAGGGGTTTTTTTTTGAACCGTAAGTGCTAGAGCTCCCAAATTTGGTGTGTATACTAATTGGGGGACGGGCTTTCGATTGCACTAGGTCCCGTTAGGTCTAGCGCCACCAGGCGCCGAGATGTGGTATTGCCCCCCAAATTAGGGTTAGGCCTATACGCCCCTGTGCTACTGCTAGGGTTACTTCCAGGCCAGGTGGGTTAGGGTTCGAGTTTCCAGGGTTAGGGTTAGGGTTAGGGTTAGGGTTAGGGGTGGTTAGGGTTAGGGTTAGGGTTGGGTTAGTTTAGGGTTAGGGCTTAGGTTAGGGTGGGGGTTAGGGTTAGGGTTTAGGGGTTAGGGTTAGGGTTAGGGTTAGGGTTAGGGTTAGGGTTAGGGTTAGGGTTAGGGTTAGGGTTAGGGTTAGGGGTTAGGGTTAGGGTTCGAGGGTTCCAGGGTTAGGCTAGGGTTAGGGTTAGGGTTTCCAGGGTTAGGGTTAGGGTTAGGTTATAGGGATAAATGCGAAGAGTGCCCCCCCCTGAAGTGCCCCCCCTCTTATCTTTTGAACCGTAAGTGCTAGAGGTCCCAAATTTGGTGTGTATACTAATTGGGGGGCGGGCTTTCGATTGCACTAGGTGCCGTCTCTCTAGCGCCACCAGGCGCCGAGTTATGGTATTGCCCCCCCAAATATATGCATTAGGCCTATACGCCCCTGCTAGGGGGCTGGCCAGGTTAGGGTTCCAGGTGCTAGGGCTTAGGGGTTCAACTTCCAGGTTCTAGGGCTAGGGTTAGGGTTCGAGTTTCCAGGTGCTAGGGCTAGGGCTAGGGTTATACAGCGGATTAGGGTTAGGGTTAGGGTTCGAGTTTCCAGGTTCTAGGGCTAGGGTTAGGGTTCGAGTTTCCAGGTGCTAGGGTTCAGGGTTCTATACAGCTGATTAGGGTTCGAGTTTCCAG